>NC_092788.1:10421183-10433683 GCF_047496795.1 Chiloscyllium punctatum
CCCTCTCTCTCACATCCCCTCTCTCTCTCTCTCGCCCCCTCTCGCTCTCGCCCCCTCTCTGTCTGTCTGTCTGTCTCTCTCTCTCTCTCTCTCTCGCCCCCTTCCTCTCTCTCTCTCGCCCTCTTCCTCTATCTCTCTCGCCCCCCTCTCTCTCACCCCTCCTTCTCTCTCTCCCCCTCCCTCTCTCTCTTTCCGCCTCCCTCTTTCTCTCGCCTCATTCCTCTGTCTCTGGCCTCCCTCCCTCTCTCTCGATCTCTCTCTCTCTCTCGCCCTCTCTCGCCCTCTCTCGCCCTCTCTCTCTCTCTCTCTCGCCCTCTCTCTCTCTATCTCTCTCGCCTTCTCTCTCACACCCCCTCTCTCTCTCGCCCTCTTTTGCCCCCTCTCTGTCTGTCTGTCTCTCTCTCTCTCTCGCCCCCTCTCTCTCTCTCTCTCGCCCCTTTCCTCTCTCTCTCTCGCCCCCTTCCTCTCTCTCTCTCGCCCCCTTCCTCTCGGTCTCTCGCCCTCTTCCTCTCTCTCTCTCGCCCCCCCTCTCTCTCACCCCTCCTTCTCTCTCTTCCCTCTCTCTCTCTCTTCTCGCCTCCCTCTTTCTCTCGCCTCCTTCCTCTGTCTCTGGCCTCCCTCCCTCTCTCCCTCTCTCTCTCGCCCTCTCTCGCCCTCCCTCGCCCTCTCTCTCTCTCTCTCGCCGTCTCTCTCTCTCTCTCTCTCTCGTCCCTTGCTCTCTCTCTCTCTCTCCCCCTCTCTCTCTCTCGCTCCCTCTCTCTCTCGCCCGCTCTCTCTCTCTCGCCCTCTCTCTCATCTCGCCCTCTGTCTCTCTCTCTTTCTCTCTCGCCCTCTCTCTCTCTCTCTCTATCTCTCTCGCCCTCTCTCTCACATCCCCTCTCTCTCTCTCTCTCGCCCTCTCTCTCACACCCCCCCTTTCTCTCTCTCGCCCTCTCTCTCATCTCGCCCTCTGTCTCTCTCTCTCTCTCTCTCGCCTCTCTCTCACTCTCTCTCTCTCTCACCCCATCCCTCTCTCACTCAGTCCGTCTAAATCCCTCTCGCCTTTCTCTCTCTCTCCCTCTCTCTGTCTCTTTCGCCCCCTCTCTCACGCCCCCTCTCTCTCTCTCGCCCCCTCTCTCTCGCCTCCCATTTCTCTCTCACCCCCTCCCTCTCTCAATCGCCCGTCCCCTCCCTCTCCCAATTGCCCGCCCCCTCCCTCTCTCTCTCGCCTGCCCCCTCCCTCTTTCTCTCGCCCCCCCCTCTCTCTCAAACCCCTCTCTCTCTCGCCCCCCCTCCCTCTCTCTCTCTCGCCCCCCCACTTTCTCTCGCCCACCCTCTCTCGCCCCCCTCCCTCTCTCTCTCGCCCCCCTCCATTTCTATCTCGCCCCCTCCCTCTCTCTTTCGCCCCGCTCCCTCTCTCACTCTCGCCCCCTCCCTCTCTCACTCCCGGCCGCCTCCCTCTCTCTCTCTCGCCCCCTCCCTCTCTCTCTCTCGCCCCCTCCCTCTCTCTCTCTCGTCCCCTCCCTCTCTCTCTCTAGCCCCCTCCCTCTCTCTCTCTCATCCCCTCCCTCTTCCTCTCTCGCCTCCTCCCCCTCTCTCTGTCACCCCTCCCTCTCTCTAGCCCCCTCCCTCTCTATCTCTCATCCCCTCCCTCTTCCTCTCTCGCCTCCTCCCCCTCTCTCTCTCACCCCATCCCTCTCTCTAGCCCCCTCCCTCTCTCTCTCTCTCATCCCCTCCCTCTTCCTCTCTCGCCTCCTCCCCCTCTCTCTCTCGCCCCTCCCTCTCTCTAGCCCCCTCCCTCTCTCTCTCTCATCCCCTCCCTCTTCCTCTCTCGCCTCCTCCCCCTCTCTCTCTCGCCCCCTCCCTCTCTCTAGCCCCCTCCCTCTCTCTCTCTCATCCACTCCCTCTTCCTCTCTCGCCTCCTCCCCCTCTCTCTCTCACCCCATCCCTCTCTCACTCAGCCCGTCTAAATCCCTCTCGCCTTTCTCTCTCTCTCCCTCTCTCTGTCTCTTTCGCCCCCTCTCTCACGCCCCCTCTCTCTCTCTCGCCCCCTCTCTCTCGCCTCCCATTTCTCTCTCACCCCCTCCCTCTCTCAATCGCCCGTCCCCTCCCTCTCCCAATTGCCCGCCCCCTCCCTCTCTCTCTCGCCTGCCCCCTCCCTCTTTCTCTCGCCCCCCCTCTCTCTCTCAAACCCCTCTCTCTCTCGCCCCCCCTCCCTCTCTCTCTCTCGCCCCCCCCACTTTCTCTCGCCCACCCTCTCTCGCCCCCTCCCTCTCTCTCTCGCCCCCCTCCATTTCTATCTCGCCCCCTCCCTCTCTCTCTCGCCCCCGCTCCCTCTCTCACTCTCGCCCCCTCCCTCTCTCACTCCCGCCCCCTCCCTCTCTCTCTCTTCGCCCCTCCCTCTCTCTCTCGTCCCCTCCCTCTCTCTCTCTCGCCCCTCCCTCTTTCTCTCTCGCCCCTCCCTCTCTCTAGCCCCCTCCCTCTCTCTCTCTCATCCCCTCCCTCTTCCTCTCTCGCCTCCTCCCCCTCTCTCTCTCGCCCCTCCCTCTCTCTAGCCCCCTCCCTCTCTCTCTCTCATCCCCTCCCTCTTCCTCTCTCGCCTCCTCCCCCTCTCTCTCTCACCCCATCCCTCTCTCTAGCCCCCTCCCTCTCTCTCTCTCATCCCCCCTCTTCCTCGCTCGCCTCCTCCCCCCTCTCTCTCTGCCCCTCCCTCTCTCTAGCCCCCTCCCTCTCTCTCTCTCATCCTCTCCCTCTTCCTCTCTCGCCTCCTCCCCCTCTCTCTCTCGCCCCTCCCTCTCTCTAGCCCCCTCCCTCTCTCTCTCATCCCCTCCCTCTTCCTCTCTCGCCTCCTCCCCCTCTCTCTCTCACCCGATCCCTATCTCGCTCAGCCCGTCTAAATCCCTCTCGCCTATCTCTCTCTCTCCCTCTCTCTGTCTCTCTCGCCCGCTCTCTCTCTCGCCCTCTCTCTCATCTCGCCCTCTGTCTCTCTCTCTCTCTCTCTCGCCCCTCTCTCTCTCTCTCTCTCTATCTCTCTCGCCCTCTCTCTCACATCCCCTCTGTCTCTCTCTCTCTCTCGCCCTCTCTCTCACACCCCCCTCTCTCTCTCTCTCGCCCTCTCTCGCCCCCCTCTCTCTCTCACGCCCTCTCTCTCACACCCCCTCTCTCTCTCGCCCCCTCTCTCTCTCTCGCCCTCTCTCTCACACCCCCTCTCTCTCTCTCTCTCTCTCTCGCCCCCTCTCTGTCTGTGTCTCTCTCTCTCTCTCTCGCCCCCTTGCTCTCTCTCTCTCTCTCCCCCCTCTCTCTCTCGCTCTCTCTATCTCTCTCTCTCTCTCTCCCTCTCTCTCGCCCTCTCTCGACCTCTCTCGCCCTCTCTCTCTCTCTCTCGCCCCCTCTCTCTCTGTCGCTCTCTCTCTCTCTCTCTCTCTCGCCCGCGCTCTGCCTCACCCTCTCTCTCTCTCTCTATCTCTCTCGCCCTCTCTCTCACATCCCCTCCTCTCTCTCTCTCGCCCCCTCTCGCTCTCGCCCCCTCTCTGTCTGTCTGTCTGTCTCTCCTCTCTCTCTCTCGCCCCCTTCCTCTCTCTCTCTCGTCCTCCTTCCTCTCTCTCTCTCTCGCCCCCCTCTCTCTCACCCCTCCTTCTCTCTCTCCCCCTCCCTCTCTCTCTTTCGCCTCCCTCTTTCTCTCGCCTCATTCCTCTGTCTCTGGCCTCCCTCCCTCTCTCTCGATCTCTCTCTCTCTCTCGCCCTCTCTCTCTCTCTCTCTCGCCCTCTCTCTCTCTATCTCTCTCGCCTTCTCTCTCACACCCCCTCTCTCTCTCGCCCTCTTTTGCCCCCTCTCTGTCCTGTCTGTCTCTCTCTCTCTCTCGCCCCCTCTCTCTCTCTCTCTCGCCCCTTTCCTCTCTCTCTCTCGCCCCCTTCCTCTCTCTCTCTCGCCCCCTTCCTCTCGGTCTCTCGCCCTCTTCCTCTCTCTCTCTCGCCCCCCCCTCTCTCTCACCCCTCCTTCTCTCTCTTCCCCTCTCTCTCTCTCTTCTCGCCTCCCTCTTTCTCTCGCCTCCTTCCTCTGTCTCTGGCCTCCCTCCCTCTCTCCCTCTCTCTCTCGCCCTCTCTCGCCCTCCCTCGCCCTCTCTCTCTCTCTCTTCGCCGTCTCTCTCTCTCTCTCTCTCTCGTCCCTTGCTCTCTCTCTCTCTCCCCCTCTCTCTCTCTCGCTCCCTCTCTCTCTCGCCCGCTCTCTCTCTCTCGCCCTCTCTCTCATCTCGCCCTCTGTCTCTCTCTCTTTCTCTCTCGCCCTCTCTCTCTCTCTCTCTATCTCTCTCGCCCTCTCTCTCACATCCCCTCTCTCTCTCTCTCTCGCCCTCTCTCTCACACCCCCCCTCTCTCTCTCTCGCCCTCTCTCTCATCTCGCCCTCTGTCTCTCTCTCTCTCTCTCGCCCCTCTCTCTCACTCTCTCTCTCTCTCGCCCCCTCTCTCTCTCTCTTGCCCTCTCTCTCACACCCCCTCTCTCTCTCTCTCTCTCTCTCGCCCCCTCTCTCTCTCTCGCCCTCTCTCTCACACCCCCTCTCTCTCTCTCTCTCTCTCTCGCCCCTCTCTGTCTGTGTCTCTCTCTCTCTCTCTCTCGCCCCCTTGCTCTCTCTCTCTCTCTCCCCACTCTCTCTCTCGCTCTCTCTATCTCTCTCTCTCTCTCCCTCTCTCTCGCCTCTCTCGACCTCTCTCGCCCTCTCTCTCTCTCTCGCCCCCTCTCTCTCTGTCGCTCTCTCTCTCTCTCTCTCGCCCGCTCTCTGCCTCACCCTCTCTCTCTCTCTCTATCTCTCTCGCCCTCTCTCTCACATCCCCTCTCTCTCTCTCTCGCCCCCTCTCTCTCTCGCCCCCTCTCTGTCTGTCTGTCTGTCTCTCTCTCTCTCCCCCTCCCTCTCTCTCTTTCTGCCTCCCTCTTTCTCTCGCCTCATTCCTCTGTATCTGGCCTCCCTCCCTCTCTCTCGATCTCTCTCTCTCTCTCGCCCTCTCTCGCCCTCTCTCGCCCTCTCTCGCCCTCTCTCTCTCTCTCTCTCTCTCTCTCTCGCCCTCTCTCTCTCTCTCTCTCTCGCCCTCTCTCTCTCTATCTCTCTCGCCTTCTCTCTCACACCCCTCTCTCTCTCGCCCTCTTTTGCCCCCTCTCTGTCTGTCTGTCTCTCTCTCTCTCTCTCGCCCCCTCTCTCTCTCTCCCTCGCCCGCTCTCTCACCCCCTTTCTCTCTCTCTCTCTCGCCCCTTTCCTCTCTCTCTCTCGCCCCTTCCTCTCTCTCTCTCTCGCCCCCCTTCCTCTCGGTCTCTCGCCCTCTTCCTCTCTCTCTCTCGCCCCCCCTCTCTCTCTCACCCCTCCTTCTCTCTCTTCCCCCCCCTCTCTCTCTTCTCGCCTCCCTCTTTCTCTCGCCTCCTTCCTCTGTCTCTGGCCTCCCTCCCTCTCTCCCTCTCTCTCTCGCCCTATCTCGCCCTCCCTCGCCCTCTCTCTCTCTCTCTCCGTCTCTCTCTCTCTCTCTCTCTCGTCGCTTGCTCTCTCTCTCTCTCCCCCCTCTCTCTCTCTCGCTCCCTCTCTCTCTCGCCCGCTCTCTCTCTCTCGCCCTCTCTCTCATCTCGCCCTCGTCTCTCTCTCTCTCTCTCTCGCCCTCTCTCTCTCTCTCTATCTCTCTCGCCCTCTCTCTCACATCCCCTCTCTCTCTCTCTCTCTCGCCCTCTCTCTCACACCCCCTCTCCTCTCTCTCTCGCCCTCTCTCTCATCTCGCCCTCTGTCTCTCTCTCTCTCTCTCTCGCCCTCTCTCTCACTCTCTCTCTCTCTCTCGCCCCCTCTCTCTCTCTCTCGCCCTCTCTCTCACACCCCCTCTCTCTCTCTCTCGCCCCCTCTCTCTCTCTCGCCCTCTCTCTCACACCCCCCCCTCTCTCTCTCTATCTCGCCCCTCTCTGTCTGTCTCTCTCTCTCTCTCTCTCGCCCCCTTGCTCTCTATCTCTCTCTCTCCCCCTCTCTCTCTCGCTCTCTCTCTATCTCTCTCTCTCTCTCTCTCGCCCTCTCTCGACCTCTCTCGCCCCTCTCTCTCTCTCTCGCCCCCTCTCTCTCTGCCGCTCTCTCTCTCTCGCCCGCTCTCCTGCCTCACCCTCTCTCTCTCTCTCTATCTCTCTCGCCCTCTCTCTCACATCCCCTCTCTCTCTCTCTCTCGCCCCCTCTCTCTCTCGCCCGCTCTCTCACACCCCCCTCTCTCTCTCACCCCCTCTCTGTCTGTCTGTCTGTCTCTCTCTCTCTCTCGCCCCCTTCCTCTCTCTCTCTCGCCCTCTTCCTCTCTCTCTCTCGCCCCCCTCTCTCTCACCCCTCCTTCTCTCTCTCCCCCTCCCTCTCTCTCTTGCCGCCTCCCTCTTTCTCTCGCCTCATTCCTCTGTCTCTGGCCTCCCTCCCTCTCTCTCGATCTCTCTCTCTCTCGCCCTCTCTCGCCTTCTCTCCTCTCTCTCTCTCTCTCTCGCCCTCTCTCTCTCTCTCTCTCGCCCCTCTCTCTCTCTCTATCTCTCTCACCTTCTCTCTCCCACCCCCCTCTCTCTCTCGCCCTCTTTTGCCCCCTCTCTGTCTGTCTGTCTCTCTCTCTCTCTCGCCCCCCTCTCTCTCTCTCTCGCCCGCTCTCTCACACCCCCCTCTCTCTCACCCCCCCTCTCTCTCTCTCTCTCGCCCCTTTCCTCTCTCTCTCTCGCCCCCCTTCCTCTCTCTCTCTCTCTCGCCCCCTTCCTCTCGGTCTCTCGCCCTCTTCCTCTCTCTCTCTCGCCCCCCCCCTCTCTCTCACCTCTTCTTCTCTCTCTCCCCCTCCCTCTCTTTCTTGCCGCCTCCCTCTTTCTCTCGCCTCATTCCTCTATCTCTGGCCTCCCTCCCTCTCTCTCGATCTCTCTCTCTCTCGCCCTCTCTCGCCCTCTCTCTCTCTCTCTCTCTCTCGCCCTCTCTCTCTCTCTATCTCTCTCACCTTCTCTCTCCCACCCCCTCTCTCTCTCGCCCTCTTTTGCCCCCTCTCTGTCTGTCTGTCTCTCTCTCTCTCTCGCCCCCCCCTCTCTCTCTCTCTCTCGCCCGCTCTCTCACACCCCCTCTCTCTCACCCCCCCTCTCTCTCTCTCTCGCCCCTTTCCTCTCTCTCTCTCGCCCCCTTCCTCTCTCTCTCTCTCGCCCCCTTCCTCTCGGTCTCTCGCCCTCTTCCTCTCTCTCTCTCGCCCCCCCTCTCTCTCACCCCTCCTTCTCTCTCTCCCCCTCCCTCTCTTTCTTGCCACCTCCCTCTTTCTCTCGCCTCATTCCTCTATCTCTGGCCTCCCTCCCTCTCTCTCGATCTCTCTCTCTCTCGCCCTCTCTCGCCCTCTCTCTCTCTCTCTCTCTCTCGCCCTCTCTCTCTCTCTATCTCTCTCACCTTCTCTCTCCCACCCCCTCTCTCTCTCGCCCTCTTTTGCCCCCTCTCTGTCTGTCTGTCTCTCTCTCTCTCTCGCCCCCCCTCTCTCTCTCTCTCGCCCGCTCTCTCACACCCCCTCTCTCTCACCCCCCCTCTCTCTCTCTCTCGCCCCTTTCCTCTCTCTCTCTCGCCCCCTTCCTCTCTCTCTCTCTCGCCCCCTTCCTCTCGGTCTCTCGCCCTCTTCCTCTCTCTCTCTCGCCCCCCCCTCTCTCTCACCCCTCCTTCTCTCTCTCCCCCTCCCTCTCTTTCTTGCCGCCTCCCTCTTTCTCTCGCCTCATTCCTCTATCTCTGGCCTCCCTCCCTCTCTCTCTCTCTCTCTCTCTCTCTCTCTCTCGCCCTCTCTCGCCCTCTCTCGCCCCCCTCTTTCTCTCTCGCCCCCCTCTCTCTCTCGCTCTCTCTCTCTCTCGCCCGCTCTCTCTCTCGCCCTCTCTCTCTCTCTCGCCCTCTCTCTCTCTATCTCTCTCGCCCTCTTTCTCACATCCTCTCTCTCTCTCTCTCTCTCGCCCTCTCTCTCACACCCCCTCTCTGTCTCTCTCTCTCGCCCCCTGTCTGTCTGTGTCTCTCCCTCTCTCTCGCCCCCTTGCTAACTCTCTCTCGCCACCTCTCACTCTCTCGCTCTCTCTCTCTCTCTCTCTCTCGCCCGCTCTCTCTCTCGCCCTCTCTCTCTCTCTCTCTCGCCCTCTCTCTCACACCCCTCTCTCTCTCGCCCACTTGCTCTCTCTCTCTCTCGCCCCTCCCTCTCTCTAGCCCCCTCCCTCTCTCTCTCATCCCCTCCCTCTTCCTCTCTCGCCTCCTCCCCCTCTCTCTCTCACCCCCATCCCTCTCTCTCTCAGCCCGTCTAAATCCCTCTCGCCTATCTCTCTCTCTCCCTCTCTCTGTCTCTCTCGCCCCCCCCCTCGCCCCCTCTCTCTCTCGCCCCCTCTCTCTCGCCTCCATTTCTCTCTCACCCCCTCCCTCTCTCAATCGCCCGCCCCTCCCTCTCCCAATTGCCCGCCCCTCCCTCTCTCTCCCGCCTGCCCCCTCCCTCTCTCTCTCAACCCCCTCTCTCTCTCGCCCCCCCCCACCCTCTCTCTCACTCGCCCCCCACTTTCTCTCGCCCCCCACTTTCTCTCGCCCCCCTCCCTCTCTCTCTCACCCCCTCCATTTCTATCTCGCTCCCTCCCTCTCTCTCTCTCGCCCCCCTCCCTCTCTCTCTTGTCGCCTCCCTCTTTCTCTCACCTCATTCCTCTCTGTCTGGCCTCCCTCCCTCTCTCTCTCTCTCTCTGCCCTCCCTCTCTCTCTCTCTCTCACCGCCTCTTTCTCTCTCTCTCTCTCTCTTGCCCCTTGCTCTCTCTCTCTCTCCCTCCCTCTCTCTCTCTCGCTCTCACTCTCGCTCTCGCTCTCTCTATCTCTCGCACGCTCTCTCTCTCTCTCGCCCGCTCTCTCTTTCTCTTGCCCCCCTCTCTCTCTCTCGCCCCCTCTCTCGCCCTCTCTCTCTCTCGCCCACCGTCTCTCTCTCTCTCTCTCTCCTCTCTCTCGCCCGCTCTCTCCCCTCGCCTTCTCTCTCTCTCTCTATCTCTCTCGCCTTCTCTCTCACATCCCCTCTCTCTCGCCCTCTTTTGCCCCTCTCTGTCCGTCTCTCTCTCTCTCTCGCCCCCTCTCTCTCTCGCCCGCTCTCTCCCACCCCCCTCTCTCTCTCACCCCCTCTCTGTCTGTCTGTCTGTCTGTCTCTCTCTCTCTCTCTCGCCCCACTTCCTCTCTGTCTCTCGCCCCCTTCCTCGCCCTGTCTCGCCCTCTCTCTCTCTCTCTCGCCTCTCTCTCTCTCTCTCTCGCCCTCTCTCTTTCTCTATCTCTCTCGCCTTCTCTCTCCACATCCCCTCTCTCTCTCGCCCTCTTTTGTCCCCTCTCTGTCTGCCTGTCCCCCCCTCACTCTCTCTCTCTCTCTCTCGCCCCCTCTATCTCTCTCTCTCTCTCTCTCGCCCGCTCTCCTCACACCCACTCTCTCTGTCACCCCCTCTCTGTCTCTCTCTCTCTCTCTCTCTCTCTCTCGCCCCCTTCCTCTTTCTCTCTCTCTCCCCCTCCCTCTCTCTCTTCTCGCCTCCCTCTTTCTCTTGCCTCATTCCTCTGTCTTTGGCCTTCCTCGCTCTCTCCCTCTCTCTCTCGCCCTCTCTCGCCCTCCCTCGCTCTCTCTCTCTCTCTCTCGCCGTCTCTCTCTCTCTCTCTCTCTCTCTCGCCCCCTTGCTCTCTCTCTCTCTCTGCCCCTCTCTCTCTCTCGCTCTCTCTCTCTCTCGCCAGCTCTCTCTCTCGCCCTCTCTCTCATCTCGCCCTCTGTCTCTCTCTCTCTCTCTCTCTCTCTCTCTCTCTCTCTCTCTCTCTCTCTCTCGCCCCTCTCTCTCTCTTTCTCTATCTCTCTCGCCCTCTCTCTCACATCCCCTCTCTCTCTCTCTCGCCCTCTCTCTCACACCCCTCTCTCTCTCTCGCCCTCTCTTGCCCCCTCTCTCTCTGTCTCTCACTCTCTCTCTCTCTCGCCCCCTCTCTCTCTCTCTCGCCCTCTCTCTCACACCCCCTCTCTCTCTCTCTCTCTCTCGCCCCCTCTCTCTCTCGCCCTCTCTCTCACACCCTCTCTCTCTCTCTCTCTCTCGCCCCTCTCTGTCTGTCTCTCTCTCTCTCTCTCTCTCGCCCCCTTGCTCTCTCTCTCTCTCTCTCCCCCCTCTCTCTCTCGCTCTCTCTATCTCTCTCTCTCTCTCTCTCTCTCGCCCTCTCTCGACCTCTCTCGCCCTCTCTCTCTCTCTCGCCCCCCTCTCTCTCTCTCGCTCTCTCTCTCTCTCTCTCTCGCCCGCTCTCTGCCTCACCCTCTCTCTCTCTGTCTCTCTCGCCCTCTCTCTCACATCCCCTCTCTCTCTCTCTCTTGCCCGCTCTCTCTCTCGCCCTCTCTCTCTCTCGCCTTCTCTCTCTCTCTCTATCTCTCTCGCCTTCTCTCTCACACACCCTCTCTCTCTCGCCCTCTTTTGCCCCCTCTCTGTCTCTCTCTCTCTCTCTCTCTCTCTCTCTCTCTCTCTCTCTCTCTCTCTCTCTCTCTCACCCTCCTCTCTCTCCTCTCACCCGCTCTCTCACACCCCCTCTCTCTCTCACCCCCTCTCTGTCTGTCTGTCTGTCTGTCTGTCTCTCTCTCGCCCCCTTCCTCTCTCTCTCTCGCCCTCTTCCTCTCTCTCTCTCGCCCCCCTCTCTCTCACCCCTCCTTCTCTCTCTCCCCCTCCCTCTCTCTCTTGCCGCCTCCCTCTTTCTCTCGCCTCATTCCTCTGTCTCTTGCCTCCCTCCCTCTCTCTCGATCTCTCTCTCTCTCTCTCGCACTCTCTCGCCGTCTCTCTCTCTCTCTCTCTCTCTCTCTCTCTCTCGCCCTCTCTCTCTCTCTCTCACTCTCTCTCTCTCTCCCTCTCTCGCCCTCTCTCGCCCCCCTCTTTCTCTCTCGCCCCCTCTCTCTCTCTCGCTCTCTCTCTCTCTCTCTCTCTCTCTTTCGCCCCCCTCTCTCTCTCTCGCCCTATCTCGCCCCCCTCTCTCTCCTCCTCTCTCTCTCTCCTCTCTCTCTCTCTCACACACCCCCCCCCCGTCTCTCTCTCTCTATCTATCTATCTATCTATCTATCTATCTATCTATCTATCTATCTATCTATCTATTTATCTATCTCTCTCTCTCTCTCGCACTCTCTCTCTCTCTCTCGCCCTCTCTCTCTCTCTCGCCCCCCCTTCTCTCTCTCGACCCCCCTCTCTCTCTCTCTGTCTCTCTCTCGCCCCCCCCGTCTCTCTCTATCTATCTATCTATCTATCTATCTATCTATCTATCTATCTATCTATCTATCTATCTATCTATCTATCTATCTATCTATCGCTCTCTCTCTCGCACTCTCTATCTCTCTCTCGCCCTCTCTCTCTCTCGCCCTCTCTCTCTCTCGCTCTCTCTCTCTCTCTCTCGCCCTCTCTCTCTCGCCTCTCTCTCTCGCCCTCTCTCTCTCTCTCTCTCGCGCTCTCTCACTCTCTCCCGCTCTCTCTCTCTCGCGCACTATCTCTCTCTCTCGCCTCTCTCTCTCTCTCTCTCTCTCGCCCCCTCTCTCGCTCTTGGTCTCTCTCTCTCTCTCGTGCCCCCTCTCTCGCTCTCGCTCTCTCTCGCCCCCTCTCTCGCTCTCGCACTCTCTCCTCTCTCAATCGCTCTCGCCCCCTCTCTCTCTCTCTCTCGCCCCCGCTCTCCTCACACCCCCTCTCTCTCACCCCCCCTCTCTCTCTCTCTCGCCCCCTTCCTCTCTCTCTCTCGCCCCCTTCCTCTCTCTCTCTCGCCCCCTTCCTCTCGGTCTCTCGCCCTCTTCCTCTCTCTCTCTCGCCCAACCTCTCTCTCACCCCTCCTTCTCTCCCTCCCCCTCCCTCTCTCTCTAGCCGCCTCCCTCTTTCTCTCGCCTCATTCCTCTGTCTCTGGCCTCCCTCCCCTCTCTCTCTCTCTCTCTCTCTCGCCCTCTCTCGCCCTCTCTCGCTCTCTCACTCTCTCTCTCTCGCCCTCTCTCTCTCTCTATCTCTCTCGCCCTATCTCTCACACCCCCCTCTCTCTCTCTCTCTCTCGCCCTCTCTTGCCCCCTCTCTGTCTGTCTCTCACTCTGTCTCTCATCCCCTCTCTTTCTCTCTCACCCTCTCTCTCACACCCCCTCTCTCTCTCTCTCTCTCTCGCCCCCTCTCTGTCTGTCTGTCTCTCTCTCTCTCTCTCTCTCGCCCCCTTGCTCTCTCTCTCTCGTCCGCATTCTCTCTTCGCCCTCTCTCTCTCTCTCGCCCTCTCTCTCTATCTCTCTCTCCCTCTCTCTCACACCCCTCTCTCTCTCTCTCGCCCACTTGCTCTCTCTCTCTCTCTCGCCCTCTCTCTCTCTCTCTCTCACTCTCTCGCCCGCTCTCTCTCTCGCCCTCTCTCTCTCTCGCCCTCTCTCTCACACCCCTCTCTCTCTCTCGCCCTCTCTCGCCCCCTCTCTGTCTGTCTGTCTCTCTCTCTCTCTCGCCCCCTTGCTCTCTCTCTCTCGCCCCCTCTCTCTCTCGCCCCCTTGCTCTCTCTCTCTCGCCCCTTCTCTCTCTTTCTCGC